>NW_026712334.1:7613724-7644602 GCF_030504385.1 Musca domestica | reverse complement strand
GTGTCGATCACCTCAAGCAAGCGCTTCGCCGGGAATAGTTCAAAATTCCGCAGAGCAATATTCGGGCAGCGGGTGACAGTTTCATTGGCCGTTTGAAGGCCATAATTCGTGTCAAAGGCGACCAATTCGAACAAATCTGACCTTATTCTAAAATTTGATGCTATTCCCGACATTTTTGCTTGCATTTAATATAATTTAAAAAATGTAAAAATTATGGCGTATGACTTTGTTGCAGTTTTTTTTTATCTCACCCTGTATATTTAAATAATCAAATATTTTCTGACGGTATACATCTGTCGGCAAAACCGATGATTTTTTTAACTTGTTAGGGAATATTAGCTAATGACCAGTATAGCAATTACTGTGAAAATTTAAAAATATATTTCGAGGTCTTTTATCCTGGACTTCTAGAGCATATATTCACAAGCAAGCATATACACACTTTTATACATATTTTTACTAAATTATTAATTTTGTAAAAATTGCAGAGAAATCAAATTGAACAGAAATTATATCGAAATAAATGCCACCACAATAATGCAAACAAAAACCAGCAATTAAGAATTGCAGAAAAAAACAAACAAGTCAGCCAAATTAACCGAAAAATCAATTCATTAACAACCCCAAATAAAAAAAAAAAAAAAAAAAAAAAAAAAAAAAAAAAAAAAAAAAACAAGAAAAGCCAACACAAAACAACCGCAGTTCCCAACAGTTTTTCGTTCTTTCGCAGCAACCAAAGAGCAGATGTGATGTGATGCCATGTGGTCGGTAGAACGGTAACACTTTTGTAAGCAAAATGCAGTGCCAAACAGCCCACACGTCTAAACCGGCCAAAGGGTCAATGCCAAAATGCTACTCAACAAATATTTCACACATTCGTCGTTTTTTTGCATTTCTTTTGAAAATGAAAGAGGCGAGATAAAAACAAAAGAACGACATTTTCTGTTTATTGATTAAATCCATTTTGGGGTTTTTTATGTAAATGTGGCGGATTTACAATTTATTTTCTTGTTGATGAATTTATTCGAAAATTTGGTTAATTTAAAATCAAGAAAAATCGTTAATGGCTCAACGAACGGCAATTAAGGATTAATTTTTTTTATTTTATTATTTTTTCCTTTGAGGTCTCTCTCTCCCTGGCTCATTTAAGCAACGAACTTTGCTAGCTTGTCTTGAATGTTAATGGTTTGTCAGTCGGTCATCTTAAAACCGATAAATTCTTACCTCCAAAACACTTGATTGAAATAATCAATCATATTGCCCAAAAGTATGCAACATATTGAGGTATTAAGTGATGTCCCCTAAACTATGCAACATAAATTATTTAGATATTAATCTCATTTATATGGAAATGAAAACTTGTGTTTTTCCCTTCACTCACAGCCAACAAAAAAATCTGTTAATGACCCGCAAAACATGGAACTTTGGAAATTAATCAAAGTATTAACAACCCCCTTTTTCTGTCCCCTCCCACTCGTTAAGGGGTTATAACTACAATTTGATTAATGATATTTCTTAACTAAATAACCAAATAAGTTGTAAAATGCTATTGCATTGACACTTACGAACTTTGACAAATGATGTCAATGAAAGAAAACGGAGGCAAGACTCTCTCACTCTCACTCCCTTTCTCCCCCATTTACTCCATCTCAAAAATAGTCATGGGTGTCTACTTTTGAGATGGAGTAAATGTGGGGAAGAAGGTAGGAGGGAAATATATTTTGGCTCAAATGTTGACTCTCCAAATTTAGAATGAACGCTCTCCATAAGTCCGCCCTCTTTTTGTCCTGCGACCTGAATTGAAAACTACCAAAAAATAACCACAACTTGACAAACTATTAATGACACTTGCCACAGCATCTGGCCACAGACCGACGGACTGACTGACAGATTTGTGATTTCAGTTTCACTCTAGTTGAAAATTTACAATAGCTTTTCAATGCCATTAAACAGCCAGCCTGCCAGCCAGCCAACGGTCATCAATCTTTCGTATTTTAATTTAATTTATTTACAGCAAAGTATTCGACAAATAAACACTTGAAATTATGGTCATGGCGTTTTTTGTTCTCCAACAAAAAAAAAAGTGAAATTTAAAATGACGTCCTTCTATTTTAAGAAACCATTAAAGTAAAAGATGGCGCTATAGACATAAAGAATAAATCAAACATTCCAAAATTCATGGAAGTCAATTCAACGCCGGTCAAGATCGTTACTGTAGCGGAGCAGTGACGTTGTAGGTGTAATTCTAGACGGGAAAAAAACATCGTTACCAATGCAGCCATGTTACATGTGTCCTGTAGACGGGAGATTTTTGTAGGTGTTCTATAGATAGGACAAATGTTATAGGTGTTAGATTGGATCTTCCACAGGGCATTTTAAAGGTCTGCAGGACCACCGCAAATTAGAAAAATTCAAACAAATAGACTAATCAATAATCTGGAAGTTTTAAAGAATATTTTTATGGATTTCTTAATCGTGCTTTTTTAAGAATATTTCTCCCTCTGGGAAGAAATCCGTTTCAAGACATTTCGAGGCCGTCGATATCGAATCCAGAGATGGGCAATACCTTCCCCACAAAAAATAATTGGACTCAAAGAAAGGATAATCCGATTTTTTATACCCTCAGCCCTGTGGCTAGAGATGATATATATTATTTGATACCGCTAAAACATGCCTCATCGGAGTAAAGGTTTTAGACCTAAGGTCTCTTTGGACCAAATCCGTTTCAGGACATTTTGAGCCGATATAGCGATGTCCGTCCGTCTGTCTGGCTGGTGCGCACGATAACTCTCGAAGGAGTATCCGGTGGTTTAGAAATGTATCTTATATTTGTAGGAAAAGTACTAAATAGTACAAAATTTGGTACTGGGTGAAGGGATAGAGCTAGAATCCCGAAATTTGATATTGAGGTCTCTGTTGGTAACTGGAATAGAGATATGCAGGTGGTTTTGAAAATGTGTTCTTTAATTGTTCGAAAAGTACTAAATTTGGTATTGGGTGAAGAGCTAAGATGGAATCCTGAAATTTGACATGGAAGTCACGGATGGTGTCTGCGGTTGAGACAAGGAGCTGGTTTTGGATATGCGTAATACTATATTTATGCGTAATGCTACTACGTAATGGGGATGCTATTACGTATGCGTAATGCTACTACGATGGGGATAAAGGGACAGAGCTGAAATCCTGAAATTTGATATGGATGTCACTGTTGGCATCTGTACTTGAGGTATTGAAATTGTTTTGCAAATGCGTACTAAAATTGTTCGAAAAGTACAGAATGGTACTATATTTGGTACTAAGTGAAGAGGTAGAAATATAATTCTAAAATTTGGTATTTCTATTACTGATGGTAACTGTGTTTGAGATTTGCGATAGTTGGAAATACGTCCTATATTGTACGAGAAGTACTAAATGGTACTAGATTGGTATTGGGTGAAGGATTAAGGTTGGAAAGCTCAAATTTGATATGGTCAGTTGGTATCTGGAATTGAGATGTGAAGGTGGTTATGGAAATAAGTACTATAATTGTACGGAAAGTACTAAGTGGTACTAAATTAGATATTGGATGAAGGGATAGAGCTGAAACCGTGAAAATTTATATTGCTATTATTGTTGGTGCCTAGGATTGAGATATGGAACGGTTTGGTAATGAGTACTAACGTTATAGAAAAGTGTAAAATGCTACCAAATTTAGTATTGGGTAAAGGGATAGAGATAGAGATAAGATTTTGAAATTGATATTTTAAATTGCTGATTGCATGAAGGTGATTTGGAAATTCTCCTTTAATTGTACGGAAAGTACTAAGCGGTACTGAATTTGGTATTGAGTGTAGGAATAGAGCTGGTATTCCGAAATCTGATATTGATGTCTCTGTTGGTATCTGCTGGCGGTTTTGCAAATGCGTACTACAATTGTTGCAAAAAAATTAAAAGATACTAATTTTATATCACTGTTGGTGCCTAGGGTGGAGAGATGTATATATACTTTTCGATATACATATTAAATGTTACTAAATTTGGTATACGATGAAAGGTTAGAGCTTAGGAATAGGTCTGAAATTTGATACTGCTGATTACTAGGGTATCATATGGAGACGTCGAAATAGTTTTAAACAGAAAAATTGCATGTACAATGGTTTTTCTAATATCCTCCTCGGAAAACTTCGAAATAAAAAAATTTACAAACCTTTTGGTGTAAAATGAAAATATTTTCCTATTATTCTATTCGAAAAAGGAAACAAATTAATAATGTATAAAACCTTGAAAGTGTTAAAATTAGTACGATATATTAAGGCTTGGTTTGATAAAAAAATGTTTGTCAAACTTAACAAATTGTGCATTTTGAGTACAAAAAGTTCTAGCACGAATTGTTGGAACGAAACTAAAATTCTAGGGCGGACTTTTCGCTGACGAAGTAGAAGATTAATTCAAGAACCAAAAGAATTTTAAAGAATATTGATGGAAACCCCAAAAATCGTGTTTTTAAGAAACAAATCGAGAATATTAAGTACCAAATATCATGAATTTTAACAAACAGTTTAAGGCTCACAAATAAAATATATTTAAACAATTATTTTTTGCATTAAACATTTTAATTTTTAAAGATTATTTTCAACAACTAAAACTGCAGTTCCTTACATTGTCCTTCTAAGTCAGGTACAGTTACCTACGTCCATGACTTGCATATTAATTGATGAACAAATTCTTCTATTTATTTTATTTATTTTTTCTGCCAACAAACTTTGCATTTTCTTTTGTGACTTTTATCAACGTTTATTCGTTTATTTATTTGGGCAAAAAAAGAATGGCCAAACATTCATTGATGACGACGACAGACTGTCATTAATGTTTGCAAAGAATATTTCCCAAACAAAAAAAAAAAAAAAAGAAAAAAAAAAAAACATCACTGCCATTCTTTTTATGGAAATCGGAATCGGAATCTGAATTGATTACCAGGCTGGGGTCAAGAAGATGGCCAGACGCTATAATGATGCTCTAGCTCCGCTACTTCATTGAAGAGTCTTTTCTCCTTTAATTGACATCATCATCGTCATCAGCATCATTGCTGTCATACCTACAATTCTATTGTCTGTTTTACTTTACTCATAGAGTTCGCTCAATGAAAAGCGTCATTGTCCACGTTAATGACCGTTTGGCTTGGACTTTAAAGAATTTTTATTTACTTCGCAACGAAGTGAATAAACAAAAGAGAAAATCATTGTGCAATTAAATGATAAATAATGAATGCAGGCCGAAGAATTTTCGGTGACCTTGAAAATATGTTAAACAAAGGGAGCATAAAATTAAGATGGCCATAATGGCTTCTGGCACGTCCTCTATAAATATATGAGCATACACAAGTGTTTTATAATTGTTATTGAGACCCTATATTTGTAGCAGATCGAAGCCTGTGATGCACTCTATTTATTGAGAGCACAATTGCAGATTGAGAAAAGGCTCTGGAGCTACCAATTAATCGACTGGAGCTACAGTCATTTGGGAGATGTATGAGGCAAATATAATTGCAGAACAGTGTTTAAACATTCCTCTGATAAAAATTCCTTTCGCAAATTTGTATTTTTTTGTTTTTGTTCCTAATACCTATGTTCTCCGCAAACTTAGCATAGTCCATTATTAGCTTTTTTATACCCCCAGCCGTATCAAATGATATGTACCCTCTATATCATTTGATACGGCCAAAACTTGCCTCGTCGAAATTATGTCTTTAGGGTATCTTTGGACCAAATTCGTTTAAGGACATCTGGAGTTGATCTAGCGGTGTCCGTCCGTCTATCTGTCTGGCTGGTAGTGCGCACGATAACTCTCGAAGGTAATATTATTATCAAACTTAGATCGAGTTTGGAGATGGACAATATTGGTCCACTCCTTCAGGATAAGCCGATTTAGCTCCAACTTAACAAATCCAAATATTTCCATCATTTCTACCTCAGGTGCGAAAATGGACAGTTTGGGCCCACTCCACCAAGTACCTCCCCCACAAAGAGTCAACATTTTGATAATTGTAACTCGAGTTTGGAGATGGACAATATCGGTCCACTCCTTCTGGATAAGCCAATTTAGCTCAAATTAACAAATCCTAATTTTCCATCAGTTCTACGTCAGGTGCGAAAATTTACAGTATGGGTCCACTCCACCAAGTACCACCCCCACAAAGAGTTAAAATTTTGAATAATTGTAACTCTTTTAACTCTTTTTATGTCTTCAAATTACACACATCACAATATTTTTCTTAAACCAACGTCTGGTGAAATGATGGAATATGTCGGCCCACTCCTTCTGGTACCTCCCACACAGAAGGGTCAACATTGCAATATCCATTCCATGATCTCAAAACGCGGAAATAATATCCAATTCCATTTAGACTTTACACATCTCAACATTTCTATAAACACAAGATCTATTATAAAGATAGAAGATATCGGACCATTCCCTCTGTTATCTTCCCCACATAGTGCTCAAGATTTTGAAAAACGAAAGGCTCAAAGAAAGCCAAATAAGCGTTCAACTCTCTTCAAATTTCACACATACAAAAATTTTGCTAACACAAGATCTGTTGTGAAGATAATATATATTCCCGAACCCCTTCCGATACCTCCCCTACAAAGGGTCAAAATTTTGAATAACCAAAACGATTATAAAATCCGAAATAATCATCCGGCTCTCCTCATATTTCACACATCCCATTATTTACTAACACATGATGTGCTGTGAAGATGGAATACATCGGTCCACTGCTTCTGGTACCTCACCCACAAACGGTCAAAATTTTGAATATTCATGAAGCTCATAAAACGTGAAATTAACACCCGATTCCATTCGGACTTGTCACATCTCAATATTTCCATCAGCTCAAAATCTATAATAAAGATAGAAGAGATCGGACCATTCCTTCTTGTACCTCTCCCACCTCGGGTCCAGGATTTTGGAAACACAAAACGCTCAAATAAAGCGAAATAAGCCTCAAACTCTCTTCAAATTCACACATACAAACATTTTTGCTATGTTCTCTTCCATCCTACCCAAGTCCATTATAATTTTTAAACCCTCCACCATACTATGGAGGGTATATTAATTTTGTCATTCCGTTTGTAACTCCTCGAAATACTCATGTCAGACCCAACAAAGTATATATATTCTTGATCAGCGTAAAATTCTAAGACGATTTAGCCATGTCCGTCTGTCTGTCTGTGTGTCTGTCTGTCTGTCTGTCTGTCCGTCTGTCTGTTGTAATCACGCTATCTTTCGAACAAATTGAGATAGAAGGCTAAATTTTGCTCACATGTATATTTTGCCAGTAGGCAGGTTAAGTTCGCAAATGGGCCATGTAGGCCCAAGTTATCATATAGCCCCCATATAACGGTACCTCCCGATATTCGGTATTTTGATGATTTTAGCGACATTATTCACCGGAATTGTTTCAAATTTGGCATTTGAATTTCGTAATACATACTATAGCCTAAGAGAGAAAATAATCTGTGTAGGTCCACGTCTTCGTATAGCCCCCATATAACAGTACCCCCCGATATTCGGTATTTTGATGATTTTAGAGACATTATTTAACGGAATCGTTCCAAATTTGGTATTTGAAATTCGTAATAGATACTGCAGCATAAAACAGAAAATGGGCCATGTAGGTCCACGTCTTCGTATAGCCCCCATATACCATAACCCCCGATATTCGGTATTTTTATGATTTTAGCGACATTATTTAACGGAATCGTTTCAAAGTTGGCACTTGAAGTTCGTAATAGATGCTGCAGCATAAAACAGAAAATGGGCCATGTAGGTCCACGTCTTCGTATAGCCCCCATATACCTTACCCCCGATATTCGGTATTTTCATGATTTTAGCAACATTATTTACCGGGATTGTTTCAAAATTCGCATGTGAAGTTCGTAATGGATACTTCAGCCCATGCCAGAAAATTGTCTGTGCAAGTCCACGTCTTCATATAGCCCCCATATAACGGTACCCCCCATATTCGGTGTTTTGATGATTTTAGCTACATTATAAACAGATTTTTCTTCAAGTTTCGCATTAAAATATTGTTATAACTTATGACAAAAGTTGCCTATGCAGGTCCACGTCGTCGTATAGGCATTCGATATTTTAAGATTTTAACAGAATTTTTAACGGATTTTTTTTATTTATTTATTTTTTTTTTTTTTTTTTTGGAAATTTGTCGACTTTGTACCAAATGGTGGAGGGTATTAAAAGTTCGGCCCGGCCGAACTTACAGCTTTTTTACTTGTTTTTTTAATTAAATAACTTTACTTCAATATTTCCATCCCCAATGACATTCCCAGCCAACAACTTCATTGACCCCAAATTTGTAAAAAAAAACCCCGCCCGAACCTCCCGATCTAAAACCACATTTCACTCAAATGTAATTTACTAAAATATTTCCCTGGAGATATTAGAATATTGTACTTGTTGTAAGATTGCCATCAAAACACCAACAATAGTTGAGAGAAATCAAAATTGCTAGTTTTCCCTAAGACTTCTCCCTTAAGACCAAGTAACAAATGTTTTAACTTTGGTTTTAAGTTTTTGCTGCAGCATTGTTATTGTTGTTGCTGGTACTGATGATGATGCTGATGGTGTTTTAGTTTTTGGCCACAAACCAAACATTGAACGAAAAAAAAACTAATTAATTTTTATTTCAAATTGAAGAGAAAAAAAAAACAAAAAACACAAAATCAAATAGAAACCACAAAAGCAAGCGGTAGGGATGTCAGCAGGCAAATAAACTAAATAAGAATACTAAATAACATCCGTGTTGACAACCCTTTCTGGTGCCTCTAATAATACTGTTTTCCAAGATTTAAGCTATTTAAAGGGGCGAATTAAAAAAACTATTCTTAGTTCGAGAAAAATCTTCATAAAGTTCCTAATAATCTACACCAGCAAAAACTTGCATTACCATGTACCATTTTGTACATTTTTCGTTCGTTTTAGGTTTTTTTTCCAAAATCTTCATGTTTTAATACAGCATTGATCCTCATACCGAGTATCATAATTTTAACAGAAACTCGCCTACCCAATACAACGTACCATATATAGTACTCTTTGGTAATTATTGTTCAGTTATACCGAGAATTTCCGAATGTTCCCTCGTATCTCAACCAACAACCGCTACTTAATCAAGGAAAAGCCCACTTTAAGATTTTTGATTCGCTCCAACAGTTCGCGTTAGGCCTTTTAAGTACTCAAGATGGACAAAAATTTTTAATCAAAATTTCCACATCACATTTCCAAAACTACTTTCACATATCAATCTCAGATACCAACTGAGACTTCATAGAACGTACTAATTTTTCAGTCTTCCAAGATTTATATGTCATTCAAGCTAGCAATAAAGGAACGTGTTAAGCTCTTACACCAACAAGTAAAATAGTATCAGTCAGTTTGTCGACAGATGTATACCCTCAGCCTTGAGATATGAACGTGACAGACTTGGAGTATATCGACTACTTCTTGTACTTTATATGAGATATGTGCACATTTTCGGAAAATGGAAATATGCGTCAGGTAACAGATATAGCGGTCCGAAGTATTCCATTTTCATACTTTATATAATACAAATAAAATAAATTGGTATGTGCAAAATTTGAAGGAAATCAAACATTCGTATCCAATTTTATGCGAATTCGTAGATATAACAAGTTGTAAAGAACCGCCGAATTTTTTCGCAAGTTATGACAGTTATAAGTTGGCAGATGTATATCATCTTCACAACAGATCTTGTGTTACAAATAATGTCTGCTTGTGGGAAATTGAGGAAATGGATGGATGCAATTCGATGTCATTTTTTTCGAATTCTTTGAGCGTTTTGTTTTTAAAAATCTTGAACCCCATGTGGGGAGATACCAGAAAAAATGGTCGATCTCCACAATCTTTATAACAGATCTTGTGTTGATGGAATATTGAGAAGCTCCAAGTCTGAATGGAATCGGAAATAATGGGACTTGTGTAATATGAAGAGAATCGGATGTTATTTCGGATTCTTTGCTTTTGATTCTTCAAAACTTAGGTCCTTTGTGTGGGCGGTACCAGAACGAATGGTCCGATCTCTACCATCTTTATAAAAGATCTTGCGTTTATGAAATATTGAGATGTGCCAAGTCTGAATGGAATCGGATGTTAATGTAGTGTTTTAAGAGCTTGATGGATATTCAAAATTTCGACCTTTGCGGGGGAGGTACTTGATGGAGTGGACCGATATTATCCATTTTTGCACCTGACCTAGAACTGACGTAAATATCAGGATTTGCAAAGTTTGAACATAGTAGGATTATCTCTTTATGTGCAGAAAATATATATATTTTTGAAAATCTCGATCATTTGTGTGGGAGGTACCAGAAGGAGTGGACCGATATATTCCATCTTAACATCAGAGCTTGGGTTAACATAAATATTGGCATGAGTGAAATTTGAAGACAATCGGACTCTTATATCACATTTTATAAAAGTTGTAATTATTCAAAATTTTGACCATTTGTGGGGGGGGGGGGGGTACAGAAGGAGTGGGCCGATATTGCCCATCTCCGAACTCGATCTAAGTTTGACAAAAATATTACGTTGTACCAAGTTTGGACCAAATCGGATACTCCCTTCGAGAGTTTATCGTGCGCACCAGCCAGCCGGACAGACAGATAGACGGACGGACATAGCTAGATCGACTCCAAATGTTCTGAAACGGATTTGATCCAAAGAGACCTAGGGTCTAAAACCGTTATTTCGGCTAGGCACGTTTTGACCGTATCAAATGATATATACCCTCTGTAGCCATATGGCTGAGGGTATAAAAAGTCGTCTAAATCTTTCAATTTGAAGTTAGCCGAGGAGAATTTTAGAAAATCCATTGTAAAATGAACCCACATCCAGTTCTTTTTTGTCAAAAACTGTTTCAAGGTCTCCAAAAGACCAACAATGACCTCAATAGCCAATTTCAGAATTGCAGCTCTATTCTAGTAACATTTAGTACGCATATCCAAAACAATTCTCACCTCTCCATCCTAGACACCAACAGTGATGTAAAATGAGTACCATTTATACCAAAATTAATACCAGATACCAACACCGAGCCCATATTTCGAGATTCCAGCCCTATCGCCTCACCGAACACCAAATTAGTACCATTTAGTATTTTTCGTACAGATTTAGGACGAATTTCAAAGCCACCGCCAAATCTCAATATCAAATTTCTGAATTTTATCTATCTGTTTACCATTCACTACGCTTCTTACAGTTGAAGCGCACATTTCCGCAATCACTTCCATATGTCCAGGCTACACATTAACAGCGAACCTAATGTCAAATTTCGGATTTTAAGCACGATCTGTCTCCCAAAGCCAAATTGTACCAAACGTAGTTCTATTGAGTACTTTTTGTGCACTTGTAGTACACATTTCTAATACAATTATTAAGAACCTACTACCAACAGGGATCCCAATACAAAATTTCAGTTTCATTCGTTTACACTAAAACAAACTGTTCCATATTTAATACAGTTCCCTCACTTAGTACACATTTCCAAAACCACCTTCATATATCAAACCTACTTTCCAATTTTAATTCTCATACAAAATTTTAAGTTTTTTGCTTTATCCGTTCACATAATACCAAATAGTACAATTTTAGTAGTTCAGTAACATTTTAGAACATTTCCTAAATTTAAAGTTCGAATATCCAATAACACTTTGGTGCATCTACCGTGCACTCCCCATCAGTGACTCTAATTCCAAGATTCAGAATTACAGCTCAATCGGTTCATCACAATTCCAATTTGTACCAAATTTTGTACCATTTAGTACACATAAGTACGAATTTTCATAACTTCCTAAATCCAGCCCTAATGCTTCACTCCAGCAGTAATACCAATTCCAAATACAGGTTGCCCATATTCGACAGACCTTTGGGCCCTTTGGGCCCATTCCAATCGACGAGGCTTGTCCGCAGGCAACATTCTTTGCGTGAATTGAATTTTGTACGGGAACAAATGCAAATCAATGCGAATAATCCGTGTAAAGTGGACCGAGCCATGCCCAACTGCTGAGAACGGCGTTTTTGGGATGTTCTTGGGGACCTCTCAACACTGGCTCGTATGGCAGCGATATTCTCGGCCGATCGCCTTGGTCGACTTTTATATGGCCTCTTCGGATTAGAAAGAGCCTTACCAGTCGAAAAATTTTCGTATAAACGCTTAATGGTGTTCTTAGAAGGCGCACTTCTCACATTTTTTAATGTTTTAAAAGCACGTTGAGTTTTCACAATTGACTTCTTCTGTCGAATGTAAATTCCAACTTTTTCAGAGCGCTCGCGTGGCGTGTATTGGTTCATGGTAAAAATCTGCTTGGACTAACGCTTCAAACGCGGTATGTCATTAAGCGATGTGACATCTCTGTCAAAAGTTATGGCGATGCCAGATGGGTCCGTCGAATATGGGCAACCCTGTATTAGTATTCCACCCCCGCTTGCTCGCCCAAATACAAAATTTAATTTATTTACTACATTTTAGAACATATAAGTACAAAATTCCAAACTACCTTCATCTCCCAATCCTACCGCCAGTAATGTTAATTTTAAATTTTCTGATTCCAGCTCCATCCGTTCCTTCAAATTTAGATTTTACCAAATTTAGTACCATTTAGTACTTTTCGTATACCTGTGTACACACTTCCAAAACTACCTCCTTACGTGACTCAACTTCTCTACCTTGTTACCCATTACAAATTTCAAGTTTTTAGCTCTTAACATTCACATGATGCGAAAAGGTACCAAATGTAGTACATTTTTGTACTCTTCGTACACTTATAGTGCGAATTTTTAAAAACCCTTCGGAAAATCTGTCATACACTCCACCGGTGACCCTCATTCCAAATTTAAGAGTTTTAGCTCCAATTTTTAATACTTGTCGTACCGTTCTAGTTCTAGTACGAATTTCTAAAAACCCAGCCTTATCTGACCCCTTCGGACCAAGAGTGACCTTCACCGAAAATTTGAAGGTTCTAGCGTCAGCTTTTTCGTCCGGGCGTTGATAAATCCTTAAGTCAGTCAGACAGTCAATTAAAAACAATGTTTATGTGTTTGATTTCTCTTTCGAGACGAGCTTAATGATCTGAAATTTGCAGTGAAAAGGAAAGCCAGATAGACACTATCACACACTCACCACTATGCGACGCGTTTCGCCGTTGGTTAAGCGGCTCATCAGGCATATTTGGTGTGGATGATGGCTTACAAGGGCCGTTCTCTGGAAAGTAGTATATATTTCGAACTTATTGCAAATTAGCATATGCGAATTATACACTAGAAACTCTCCAGGTTCGACTCAAGTTCTATTGGCAGATCTTTTTCACAGCAAAGTTTTTGTTTTGTTCATATTGTTCAGGTACATTTTTCGTCCAAACAATTTGGGTCATATGGGTCCACATTTTGATATAGATCCCATGTACAGCCAGATGGCAGGTGTTTCGGTTGTTATACCCTACACCACAAGGTGGTCAGGGTATTATGTCTTTGTGCATTTGTTTGTAACAGGCAGAAGGAAACGAGATTTACCCATAGTTCCTTTTGATGATCTGCATAGAATCACATTCTGAGTCGATTTATGCATGTCCGTCCGTCCGTCTGTCCATGTATTTTTGTAAACAAAGTACAGGTCGCATTTATTGCCCGATCCAGATGAAATTTTGCAAAGATCTTTTGTTTGGCCCAAGGACGAACCCTATTGAAATTGGAGATAATCGGTCAAAATTTAGATATAGCTCCCATATATATCTTCGTCCGATTTGCCTTTTATTGTGCACCAAACGTGTAATATCAGCCCGAATTGTATGGAATTTTGCGTATACACCCAAATTAGGCCCGAAAATATGTATGCCAAATTTGATCGAAATCGGTTCAGATATAGCTATAGCTCCCATATATATTGTTCATCCGATTTGTTATTTTTGTCCACCGCCGCCGTAATATGCACTATGCAACAACAATATTTGGGGAAATATATCAAATACAGCTCAAAAATACATTTGCTAAATTTTATCGAGATCGGTTCAGATTTGGATATAGCTCCCATATAAAACTTCGTCCGATTTACCTGTTATTGTGCACCAAACGTCTAATATTTGTCCAAATTGGATGAAATTTGGCACTTACGACCGAATTGAGTCTAGAAGCTAGTATGTCAAATTTGGTGAAGATCGGTTCAGATATAGCTATAGCTTCCATATATATTGTTCCTCCGATTTGTTATATTTGTTACCCAAAGCCGTAATATGCACTCCGTAACAACGATATTCAGGGAAATATATCAAATACAGCTCAAAAATATCTTTGCCAAATTTTATCGAGATCGGTTCAGGTTTGGATATAGCTCCCATATATATCTTTACCCGATTTCAAACTATTTGTGCTTGCTTCTGCATATTTAATCTTTTGAACTTTAAATTATAATTATAATCATAGGGTGTATGATTGAATTCTCCCATAAAAACTTTTAATTGTTATGTGGAGCTCTACTTAATTAGCAAAGTGGTGTAGGGTATCATAAAGTCGGCCCCGCCCGACTTTAAGACTTTCTTTACTGGTTTTAGTCATATTTCTGTACAGAATTTGCAGTAAGTTGCCAATTTGTGTTTCCAGTACGTAAAAACCAAGTATAGGTATAGTCCTCATATAACCGGACCTACCGATATTCATTATTTTGATGATCTGTGACAAACTTTCCATCGGAATTGTTTCAAAATTGATATTTAGAATTCGTACTGAGTTGTACCTCTTGTGACTGAAAATTGTACAGTTACAGATCCATACATTCGCATAGGCTCGATATTATGGAAACACCTTATATTCGGTATTTTGAGAATTTTAACAATATTTTTCAACAGAATTATCTCAAACTTGGAATTTTTAAAATTTTAGCGGATTTTTTTATCGGACTTTTTTAAGCTTTTGCAAGTTTTTTTTGCAAATGGTGGATTTTCTTCATTCTATTTAACATTTTAAAAGAAATTTCTCAGTAAAGGCTACCGTAATGGGTGTTTACCATTTTCTTATTTTAAATGCTACTCCGAAGTTAAAAACACAATGTTTACCATTCCCTTTTTGCTTATTTAAAAAGGATGGAGGAGATTTTACTATGTACAGCTTTCAAGTAAACGTTTTATGGTCTAAACGTGAGTAAGTATATCCATTTATTTCATTTGCACCAACAAAAAGAAAACCAGTAAAAAAGCTGTAATACCCTCTACCATTTGGTACAAATTTGACAAATTTCCAAAAAAAAAAAAATAAATAAAATAAAATCCGTTAAAAATTCTGTTAAAATCTTAAAAATACCGAATGCCTATACGACGACGTGGGCCTGCATAGGCAACTTTTGTCATAAGTTATTACAATATTTTAATGCGAAACTTGAAGAAAAATATGTTTAAAATGTAGCTAAAATCATCAAACACCGAATATAGGGGGTACCGTTATATGGGGGCTATACGAAGACGTGGACCTGCACAGACAATTTTCTGGCATGGGCTGAAGTATCCATTACGAACTTCACATGCGAAATTTGAAACAACCCCGGTAAATAGTGTCGCTAAAATCATCAAAATACCGAATATCGGGGGGTACGGTATATGGGGGCTATACGAAGACGTCGACCTACATGGCCCATTTTCTGTTTTATGCTGCAGTATCTATTACGAACTTCAAATACCAAATTTGGAACGATTCCGTTAAATAATGTCGCTAAAATCATCAAAATACCGAATATCGGGGGGTACTGTTATATGGGGGCTATACGAAGACGTGGACCAACACAAATTATTTTCTGTCTTAGGCTGTAGTATCTATTACGAACTTCAAATGCCAAATTTGAAACAATTCCGGTGAATAATGTCGCTAAAATCATCAAATACCGAATATCGGAAAGTACCGTTATATGGGGGCTATATGATAACTTGTGCCTACATGGCCCATTTACGAACTTAACCTGCCTACTGGCAAAATATACATGTGTGCAAAATTTAGTCTTCTATCTCAATTTGTTCGAAAGATAGCGTGATTACAACAGACAGACAGACGGACAGACAGACAGACAGACACACAGACAGACAAACGGACATGGCTTAATCGTCTTAGAATTTACGCTGATCAAGAATATATATACTTTGTTGGGTCTGACATGAGTATTTCAAGGAGTTACAAACGGAATGACAAAATTAATATACCCTCCATAGTATGGTGGAGGGTATAAAAAGGATTCATTAACAAAAGGATACAATCTGAAGAAAAACATAAAACAAAGCAAACATTGTTACGGGACTGGATATCATCAACGGGAGCAAAAAAAGCAAAAACCAAGAAAAACACAAAACAATTTCAGTTGTGTGAAAAATCCATTGAAATCCACTGAAGGTTGCCGGAAAATGACCATTAAAACCTCAATGCTTTTTTTGTTTTGTTTGCCCCGATGTGGACTGGTGCGTGAACTAGTTTCACCTCGCCTGAAATTTGCCAAATAAACACACGCAGAATTTAATCATCGCTCATGCGAACTTTACGAATTTTTTGTGTGCATTCCCTGGGAGGGAAGAGGAGGGAGCTCGTCCGTAACCATTTTAATTGTTTGGAAAACAACAAAAATCAGCAGCATAGTTTTTTTTGCTGCTTCGCAGGATATTAGCTGGCACATTTATATAACATCTTTTGAAGGTAACTGGGTGTAAACTAGGATTTGTTTTGTGAGTGATGTTTTTTTTTATGTGTGTGTGTGCTTGTATCAGAATTGTTTCTATTTTTTTAGTTGAGGAGGATAGAGGTTGAGAAAGGTTAATGGTGCATAAGCTATGTGAAATGAAAATAATTGCAGTTGGTTGAAATGTCTGGGTGTGGAGGTTTTTGGTTTGATGGACAGCGCATTTAATGGAAAGTTTAAATTTTCAAAATTGGTAAATGGACTTCCAAAGTCGTAATGGTGGATTTATGAAATCAAGTTTTAAGGACCACCAAATTTTACAAAAGACGTGTTTTTATATCGTTAGTCCAGGGTAAATCGATCAATACACAATATCACTCAAATGCTTCCGATACATTTCTCAAAAAATTTAAAGTTCGAGCAGTAGGGGGTGTATGTTGATTTTGATGAAATTTCAACTAAATGTGGCTCTTGGTGGCAGGTTGGCGAGCACTTACTTTGTATGACATGCCCATATTAAAGTAAGCTACAGTATCATGTAATGAGTACAAGTAACCGCTGTCAAAATTGTAGCCAGGAAAAAACATGGGAATTGTTGGAGCCAAATAACCCATTAAAGGTTAATAAACTACCTCCTGAAGTACCAGTAGGTTGTAAAAACAAGTTAAAAAGTAAAAAGTCGGTTTTGCCGACAATGTTCGATTATTTAAATATATTTTGATTTACGTTATGAATATTCAAATTCTTAACCCACTATGGAGAAGTTATAAGTATGATATAAATAAATAAGTATGATATAAATATTGCGGCGGGCCAGGTCCCGGATAAAGTGATTACTTCCTGCACTTTATATGAGATATGTGATCATATTTAGAAAAATCGTTGACTTATTCCGCAAGTTATAACAGATAAAAGTATTGAATATGGTGACATTTTGTGGGCAACGTACCAGGATTTCGCAGATTCATATCATCTTCACAAGAGATCTTTTGTTAGCAAAAATGTTTGTATGTGTGAAATTTGAAGAGAGTTGGATGCTAAATTCTGTTTCATTGAGCGTTTTGTTTTTCAAAATCCTGAACCCTATGTGGAGGAGGTACCAGAAAAAATGATCCGATCTCTACCATATTTATAATAGATCTTGTGTTGATGGAAACATTGAGAAGTGTCAAGTCTGAATGGAATCGAATGTTAATTTCGCCTTTGATGAGCTTCATGGGTATTCAAAATGTTGACCCTTTGTGAGAAAGTTGCCAGAAGAAATGGACCCATCATTACAGAAGATCATGTATTAGTATAAATAATGGAATGTGTGAAATATGAAGGGAACCGTAAGCTTATTTCGGATTTTATGATCGATTTGGTTATTCAAAACGTGGACCCTTTGTGGGAGAGGTACCAGAAAAAATGATACGATCCCTACCATCTTTATAACATATCTTGTCTTGATGGAAATATTGAGAAGTGCCAAGTCTGAACGGAATCGGATGTTAATTTCGAGTTTTATAAGCTTCATGGATATTCAAAATTTTTGGCCCTTTGTGGTGGAGGTACCAGAAGAAGTGGACCGATATATTCCATCTTCACACTAGACCCTCGGTGACTAAAATTATTGTGATGTGTGATATCTAGACAATCGGACTCTTACATCAGAATTTATAAGAGACAGGGTGAGATAAAAAAAACTGCAATAAATTCAAACGCCATAATTTTTATTTTATTTTTTTAAATTTTATCGAATGAAAGGGAAAAAAATTCGAACTGGTCACCTTTGGCACGAATTATGATCTTCAAACGGTCACGCTGTCCGAATGTTGCTCTGCGGTATTTTGGCCCATTCCCGGCGAAGCGCTTGCTTGAGGTTACGAACACTTTTTTTAGTGCCAAACTTGCCCTCCAAAATACTCCAGACACAATAGTCCAACGGATTGGTATCCGGAGATTTTGGTGGCCATTGTGCGTTGGAAAAGAAGCGAGGAACCTCATTTTGTAACCATTCTTGGGTGGCGCGTGCTGAGTGCGATAGTGCCTAGTCCTGTTGGAATGTCCAAGGTCTGCGGCCAAAATGTTTGCGTCCCCAAGGCTATAATATACCCTCCAGAAGATTTTCGCGATAATTTATTCAGATTAATTCGAGCGGAGAGCAACCATCGACTGTTATGGTGGCCCACACCATCACCATGGCCGGCGCTTGAGTTCTGGTGGCCAACCAAAGGTGCACATTTTCAGCTGACCTCTTTGGCAAGTAAACACGATAATTTTGTTTGTTTACAAACTGCTGGACAACGAATGTTTTCTCATCGGAGAAAACCAAATTCGGCAGTTGACCACTTTCGGCCAAGCGAAGCAAATCTTTAGCTCTTTTGAGTCTATTTTCTTTCTGTTGCGGTGTAAGTTCTTGCACTTTTTGGAATTTCATTGGCTTTACCACGAGCTTATTTTTCAATATTTGCCCAAATGGAATATTGCACGATGTTGAGCTCACGAGCCATTTTTCTGCCACTGAGACGCGGGTTTCGATCAAGTCGCTTCTTTACTTTTCAAACCATTTCTGCTGATGTTGCTGTTTTCTTCCGTCCACTTCCTTGACGTCGGTCTATGCTACCAGTATCACGGTAACGAGCGATGATACGAGTCACAAAAGATTTATTCACATTTAAATGCTGGAGTGCTCTAACGATAGCCACTTGTGGCCTTCCAGCCAAATATAAAAAAAATCAAACTATCACGCTTGAAATCCATCACGAATAACTTTTTTTCTGGAAAATTCTCACCAAAATGTTTCTGTACGCTTGTAAACAATATAATGAGCTGTCACTGGAATAATTTTAACAGCTGTCGGACGAGTAGCTTAGAAATGACAGCAGTCTGAAATTGGTTGCAGTTTTTTTCATCTCACCCTGTATATATTCTCTAGCCATAGGGGGTGTGGGTATAAAAAATATCATCCATTTTCATTCATAAAAATCATTTCATTTCGTTTTCATTTTTGACAAATTAGCACTTTTTTTCCGAATTCCCTGGAAATATTTCTCATAATTTTACTGTCCAATAGTTGACTTTGAGATATATTTCTCAAAATTAAGTATAGAACTTTTAAATTGTATACAGAGCTGTGGATTACTTCAAGGGTCATATGTTTTAAAAGTGGAATTTCTTGGTCCTGTTTTTGTTATTGCCCCTCTATAAGGGCAAAGCTCGATTTCAAATATGTTTTAAATTTAAGTCATATTTTCCGTTCAATTTCGCCCAATTTTGGTATTCTTAGTTATTTCTATTTAGGAAGGTTACTAGCAAAAAATCATTAATGTAGATCTACGTTTTGCTACAGCCCTTATATAAATATATATGCCCAGATTTCGCATAAATTGGATATAGATGTTCGATTTTCTTGTAATTTTGTCCATACCCATATTTTTATCTAGTATTCGATGAAGTATGAAAGTGGAATACTTTAGTCGTCTATATCTGGTACCTCCCGTACATTTTAACATTTTCACCGTATTTTAGATTCCGAACAAAAGTTTATTTTCAAATAATAAAATCCATACTGAACATATTCAGATTTATTTAATTCAGGAAAAAACTCCTATATTTATCTATATACAGAACAAGTAATTATTTTATGCCATAAAGTATAGAATAAATTCAATTAAACTTATTGTGCTTGGAGATACAAAACAAAACATTTTTATTTATGGGCTATGTAAACTAAAACTATAAGTTACTACTACAACAAAGAAGACAGAAAGGCAATTTCTTGCCATAAAAACTAGCAACAAATATAAATAGAATGAAAGAATGAATGAAAAAAATTGGCCAAGCAAAACTTGTACAAAATTTGCAAACAAAAACTCGATCTCGGACATGCTAGAGCCTCGTTTTTTCATCTCTTCCTCTACCTAGACTTGTAGTTTTTGTCATATTCAATTACCAGAAAAGTATGCCAACATTTGTTGGCATTATCCAGAAAAATATGCAACACAAAGTGAATCGAAAATGTCTTTATTAAATACCAATAATAAAATGTAAGCCTAAATGTAGGCAATGTTATTATGGACACAAAAAAAGGGAAAAGGTAGAGGAAATATGTTTAGAATTCTAATCATGTGGAAAATTGGGATATCCCAAAATAAAAACAAAAAAAGAGAAATAATCAATTTTATGCAACCGAAAATCCAAATGACATACACAATTGACTTTTTTTTTTATCGAAAATCATATAAATCCATTGCATATTTATGGGGGTAAAAATTAAAAAAAATTAAATTGAATTGAATCATTGGGAAATTGCATATTTATGGAGAATTTATTGTCAAAGCATATCTTTAGGGAGTTTTTCAAATTATTTAGTTGAAATTCTAATATAATGAATTCCAGTGTTTGTATTCAGTTACGTGGACGTTTTTTTTTTTTTTTTTTTTTTTTTTTTTTTTGTACAAATTCCCCTACATTTAGTTTTATTTATACATTCAAAATTATTATTTGTATCCATTTCCATTTTTGTAACAAAAATTTAGCAACAACAAAAAAATCTTCAATTATGCAACGCCATGCTACTTAATATCTAAAAAACGTTTCGTGCCTATTGCAATAATTGTTCAGAAAGCCAAACAAAAACTAAACAAAAAAAACGCCACAAACTCTTGAAGAGTCACTGCAAATGTAGGTGAATGTGCTGTTTGACCCACAAACCCCCGAAAGAAAAAAAAAACGCTTGATGATGATAATTATGAACATCAACAACGTCATCATTAGCACAGCATGGCTACCCCAACCAAAGTGGCCCAAGTTAGTTGTAGTTCATCACAAAACCACAAAATAATTCTGCTCATTGTCCCACAAATGGCAGTGTGTTTTTTAGCTAACATTTTAACAAGGAAATTTACTAGAATAGAGGTGGAAAATTACTATGGTGCAAATAATGGAAGGAAAAACTATGAAAACGAGCTTAGTACTCTGCCTTAACTTGCAATTCTCGAAAAATCGAAATATATTAATGAAAGAATATTTTAAAATCAAGTAAGCAAAGGATATAGTCGTGCGGGGCCGACTATGTGATACCCTACAACACTACAATATGTTAGAAGCCCCCTCATGTCCAAATCCATTTTGGAAGATTTCGCTTGTAAGTAATGTTAGTATTTTTTCACACAAAAGTAGTGGTCCATTCTAACCGCTGTCTTAAATTCTTACTTCATGCAAGATTTCGTGTCCTTTGGTTTCTATTTGTAACCTTTATAACGGCTGCAAAATCAGGAACATTTTGAGTTGCTGGTCCATTTCAACCCCTAAATATATTGCGGACATCTTTGAAAACAATAGGCTTAGCCCTTCTGAGCCTAACCCTACCTTTGTCAAAAATTTCGTGAGGATCGAATGATAATTGCAATCTGTGTGTAAATAATAACTCCAACCTGTGTTGTAAAGTGCAAAAATATTACAAAATATACACTTCAATATTATAAGTCAAATTGAAAAAATCACATGCGATAGAAAAATATGAAAAAATAAAAAAAATGTCACAAAATACTACAAAATCTATATTAACATAATTATTGGTAATTTTTTTAGATTTTATACTTTTATGCCAAAAGGGCATTCTAAATTTACAAAATTTGTCAAAATCGGTCCAGCCATTCTTGAGATATAAGCATTCTAACTAACATCCCCTTCCTTTGTATACACACATTGTATATATTTCGGCATCGATGTAACGGTCAGAATTGCCCTGTTCGTCTGTTTGTGATTTCACAGGCATTAAAAATATTCGCGGTTTAATGGAAAATTTGACTTTATTTATCACAAATGCTGTGGTCTATTTCAACCACTAAATATTACCCGATGACCATCCCAAAGTTCTA
The DNA here is from genome assembly GCF_030504385.1 of Musca domestica. Taxonomy (NCBI): domain Eukaryota; kingdom Metazoa; phylum Arthropoda; class Insecta; order Diptera; family Muscidae; genus Musca; species Musca domestica. The sequence continues at coordinate 7,622,024 of NW_026712334.1, read as the reverse complement.
GCCACATGCTAACTTTCGCTTCGATTGGTCTATAATCGTGACCTGTAGAGCAACTGCAAAATCAGGAAATTTTTCAGTTTTTGGTCCATTTCAACCCCTAAATATTAAGCGATCATCTCCAAAAGAAATAGGGTTCTATTCTGACCTTAACCCCACCTACATTCTAAATTTCGTGAAGATCGGGCTATAATTGCGACCTGTAGAGTGATTACAAATTAACATGGACAGACGGACGGACATACATAGCTAGATCGATTCAGCTCGGCGAGATAGGAAGATCCAAATATACTTTCCTATGTGGGAAATCAATATTGCGAGGTGTTACATAATTTTTGGCCCAATCAAACTTATAATGCCTCCAACACATAGTGTTGTAGGGTATAAAAATATTCTTTTCAAGTAGCACCTAAGTGGAAAACATGGTATTTTTAATGAATGATTGCTTAACAAGCCAAGTGGCCATTTTTTTCGCCGGGATGATATCATGATATCGGTAGCGATCAGCAAATATTGTAAAGCTGTCAGTTTGGTTTTGGAATACATTGCCCTCTGGAATATAGAGTAATATGAAGTACCCAGAGAGCTATGAACGAATTTAATTTATAAAGTAGTTTTAAGTACTTCCGCAGTTGTAAGCGTGTATTTTAAATAAGTTTTTTGATTCATGGGACCAGAGAGTTTTAATTACAATTTTTTATGAAATATTTTTGAGGCTAAAATCGTGGAGTTTTAAAGATATTTTCTAGGATCCAAAAACCCATTTTTTAATTTTTAAAGAGACTAGAGAATCAAAATTGTAGATTCTTAGGATGAAATTGTTCGTAAAAACCCAGACGTGGATTTTTTGAGAATTTTCGGCAAGGGGTCAGAGAGTCCAAATCCTTGACCTTTTCAATATTTTTAAGACTTCATTGATTTAAAAAAAAAAACAAAAAGACTTTTTAAAGATGTATTTAATTCTTCTGGTACATTCCCCACAAATGTACGAAATTTTCAAAAAATATATTTTCTGCACAGATAGAAAAAGGATAATCCGATTTTGCTCCAACTTTGCAAATCCTAATATTTGCGTCAGTGCCAGGTCATTAAGCACTCCATCAAGTACCTCCCCCACAAAGGATCAAATTTTTGAATATAAAATGTGATGTAAGAGTCCGATTGTCTTCAAATTTCACACATCCCAATAATTTTTTTGACCCAAGGCCTAGTGTTAAGATAGAATACATCGGTCCACTTCTTTTGGTACCTCTCGAAATTTAAAAAAAGAGAACATTTTCAACACAGGAAGAGAAGCAATAATCCCATTTTGCTCCAACTTTGCGAATTCTAATATTTACCTCAGTTTTCGGTCAGATGCAAAAATGGATAATATCGGTCCACTCCATAAAGTGCTTCCCCCACAAAGTGTCAAAATTTTGAATAATTACAACTCTTATAAAATGTGATGTAAGAATCCGATTGTCTTAAAATTTCACACATTCCAATATTTTTATAAACTCAAGATCTGGTGTTAAGATGGAATATATCGGTCTACTACTACTGGTACCACCCATACAAAAGGTCGAAATTTTGAATATTCACAAGACCTAAAAAAACTCGCTCGAATTTGCTTAAAGACTAAAACTCAAGTGAATTCGGGAGCGTCGTTTCGGACGTTTTGGTATAGCCCCGTATAACGGTACCTCCCAATATTCGGTATTTTTATGATTTTAGAGACGTTATTTACCGGCATTGTTTCAAATTTCGTATTTAAAGTTCGTAATGGCTACTACAGCCCATGACAAAAAATTACATTTGCAGGTCCTCGTCTTCGTATAGCTCTAATATTTATCGTTTTTTTTTTTTTTTTTCAATATTTTCAAATTTGTAAAAATTGACAGAACTTTCCCGCCCTACTTTGGTTAACACCGAGGTAAACGTTCAAAACCCCGATAGACCAGTCTCATATATTTACTCGGTTTTCTTATAACTATTTCTTGTATCGGAAAGTGATACTAAAATATTTTGAGGAAAGTAATTTCTGAATCTCTTCGTCGACTATAAAGCCGCATTTGACAGCCCAATCCGCTCAGAGGTGTTTAAAGCCATGTCTGCGTTCGGCATTCCTGCAAAATTAATAAGGCTATGCAGGATAACTTTAACTGGCACAAGGTCAGCAGTTAGAGTCGGAAAGGACCTCTCGGAGCTCTTCAATACCGACGAGGGTTCAGACAAGGTGACAGCCTCTCGTGTGACCTATTTAACATCCTGCTGGAAAAGTTCATACGAGATGCAAAGGTGAACAGAAATGGCACTCTGTTCACCAAACAACACATGTTGTTCGCCTACGCCGATGACATCGACATAATGGGTCGAACATTGAGAGCGGTAACAGCCAACTTTGAACCAATTGAGAAGGAGTCTGCCAAAGTGGGTCTGGCAAGAAGTCCAAGCTGATGGTATTAACGCGCAAGACGTCCAGTAGACTCGGACCAACTGTGGAACTTGAAAACTACAGCTTTGAGGTAGTCAGTGACTTTATCTACCTCGGTACCGCCATACTAAACAAAACAACATCAGTTTTGAGATTCGGAGAAGGATAGTGTTGGCCAATAGATGCTACTATAGTCTATGTAAGCAGTTCAGAAACAAGGCCACATCTCGCCAGACCAAACTCACACTCTACAAGACACTGATACTACCCGTGCTGTTGTATGGATCTGAAGCATGGGTACTTGCGCAAGCAGATGAGGCAGCGCTTGGAAAGATCTACGGACCGATCTGCATCGACGGTGAATATCGACGTCGAATGAACCACGAGCTATACCATCTATACTCGGACATCGACATAGTCAGACGTATCGAGCTGCAGCGACTACGGTGGCTAGGTCATGTAGAGCGAATGGATGAGGATGCCCCAGCCCATAAGGTATATAAGAGCGAGCCTACTGATGGTTCACGCAGAAGGGGAAGGCCAAGAATTAGATGGAAAGACCAAGTAGAAGACAATATATCGGAACATGGCCTTTCAAATTGGAAAAAACTGCGCACAAGACCGACGGGCCTGGAAATTTTTTTATACTCAGCTTATGGAACAAATGTTCTGTCTCGAGCCTGCTAAGTAAATAAGTAATTTCTGAATGTATATGAATTTGAAAGTATTTTCTATTGCAAATTATTTTCATGTATATCTGTTTTTTTTTTTGTGTTTTTGATATTTTTGATTTGCCTCTCCTAATGAAATGTGCAAATTCTTGGCACTTTTTATGTGGGATATTAAAATATGTCAAACAAATCTTCTAGTTTTTGTTGTTCTTCGAAGAGATGTGTTTGCAAAAAAAATCAAAATTGTCACAGAGACCACATTCACCTCACTCAAGGTGAATGACAGATACGCAACAGATGTTAGGAACTCATGAAAATGTAAAATGATTGACGGAAAAATATTTTTTAGATTTTTGTATGTAATATTCCGACAAATTTTTATACATAGATGTCATATTTCGAAATATTGTGATGCCATATTAGTGGACTTATTTTTTTTGACAATATAGGGAAAAAAAATAGAAAAAAAAAATAAAAACTAAATTAAATTTGAAAAATTTAAATTTGAGGGTATACAAATACCCTCAGAAATATATATAAAAACAACAAAATAGTTTTTGTGTGTATTTTAAAGGACTTAGTATGGACTATGGTAATACACCAAATCTATTAAATCCTACCCAAAATTTAGAAGACTTTAACATACTAAGGACGCCAATATTTTTGGGGCTCTTTTTTTTCCTTTATTTTTTCTTTCTCTTCCAATTAAGGGACACTGCAAATATAAAGTCCGTTGTTTATGCCCATTTCTTCCTTAGAAAAAAAATCGGAACATATGAAATTCTGACAGTGATTTATGGCTTCATTTAGATGCTAAAAATACACACTGTGAGATTTTTATGCTGTGCAAAAACAAACTCCCAACATATTTGCGTATTTTTCTTTCAGACTTTTTGTTGGCGTTTTTTTTTTTTCGTTCTCTCTTTGTTTTGACATCTCTAAGAAAAATGACAAGCAAATTAGATTTCATCTCAGGTTTTGTTCATAAAATGTAATGGCCATTAATTTGAGCAGACTTTTATTGTCCCCTTTTTTTCAAATAGGGTTTAAAGTGAACTAAAGCTGGGCAATTTAAGTGAAAATGTTTGCCCTAAATAACAATTCTTTTGGGAGTAGACTAACATAAATACCTGCCCTATCTTTCATCAATTGTTGATTTTATTGCTGTTCTTGTTGCCAATGAACACCATTTGGAGTTCATTTGGAGGGCTGAGATTTTACAAGGTGCCAAGATAAAAATCCAATACCAAATCGTTTACACGTACAAGCAATTAACCATTTTATTGGCGTATTTTTTGTGACCTTTTTTCGGTGGCAGATTTGCTGAGGTTGAAATCAGGATGCGTATTTTTAATTTGCTTGCATTGGAGTCTTTTATAATCTAAGCCACATGGCTACAGGGGGGAAAATATCATTTGATACAGCCAAAACGTGCCTCTTCGAAATAACGATTTTGATCCAAAGAGACCTGAATTCTACTCTTTGGACCAAATTCGTTTCAGGGCATTTGGAGTCGATCTGGGGGTGTCCGTCCATCCGTCACAACTCAATATTTTTTGTTATGAAGAACGAATAAAACAAGTCACTCCTTTCGGTATCTCCTCAATACCAATAAACGCGAAATAAGCATATGATTACATTCAAACTCAAACATTCCAATATTCCTACCATGGCAAGATCCGGTGATCTGGTACCTCACAAAGGTTTACAATTTTGAATAACCGAAACGTTTATAAAATGTGAAATAAGCATCCGATTCACTTTAAATTCCTAACATCCCAATATCTCAACCAATGCAAGATCTGGTGTGAAGATGGTCGATATTGGCCCACCCCTTCCCCAAAAAGTGTCACAATTTTAAATAAATATATAAAGTGAACTTTTACTTTTTTAAATTGGTTAATTCCAAAATTCTCATTTTTTGGCTCAGGAGGCTTTTAAAATATGTTTTAAGAATCCTACTTTATTGCCCAGAATGTCTTTGCAAAAAAATATATTTTAAAAATCCATTCTTTTTGCCCAAGATGTCCTTAAAAAGTATGTCTTAAAAATTCTCGTTTATTAACAACAAAATCCTAGAAAAATATGATTTAAAGAATTCTTGTTAATTGACCAAGAAGCCCTTAAAAATAGGTTTTAAAAAACTTTTCTTGTTGTTTGGAAGTCCTTAAAAATATTTTTTGAAAATTTTCCATTATTGGCCCAAGAGGTCCTTAAAAATGTGGTTTAAAAATCCTACTTTATTGTTTAGAATGTTGTTGAAAAAATATATTTTAAAAATCCTTTCTTATTGCCCAAGAGGTCCTTAAAAAGTATGGCTTAAAATACTCTTTTATTAACCACAGAATTCTGGAAAAATATGATTCATATGATATGATGGATGAAGTAGCCCTTAAAAATAGGTTTTAAAAAACTTTTCTTGTTGCCTAGAGTTCCTTAAAAAATATGACTCAAAAAAATCTAGCTTCTTTCCTTAGTGGTCCTAAAAATGTGATGTAAAAAATTCTCGTTTATTGCCTAGAAGGTCCTTGACAACTATGTTTTAAAAATCCTTTCTTGTTGCCCAGAAGGTATGTCTCGAAAATCCTCATTTATTGACCACAAAATCCTGTACAAATATGGTTCAAAAAATCACCGTTTATTGAAAACTAGGGCTTATTGACAAAGAGGTCCTTGAAAAATATAGTTCAAAAAATCTTTTCTTGTTGCCAAGATGTCCTTAAAAACATGATTAGAAAATCCTCGTTCACTGCCTCAAGAGGTCCTTGTAAAATCGTTTCTCGTTGCGCAAAAGGTCCCGAAAGATTAGTTTAAAAATTCCTTTTTGTTACCCAAGTGGTCCTTAAAAAGTTCGGTTTAAAAATTACCGTTTATTGACCACAAAATCCTAGAAAAACTATGATTTAAAAAATCCTCGTTTAATGTCCCCCGAAATTAAGTTTTTAAAATCCTCATTTATTAAACACAAAATCCTTGAAAAAATATGAAAAATATTTACCAAGAAGTTCTTAAAAATAGGGCTTAAAAAATATTTTCTTGTTTCCCAGAGGTCCTCAAAAAAATGATTTAAAAATTTTTGCTTCTTCCCCCGAAAAATATGTTTAAAAATGGGATTTAAAACTTATTTATTGTTACCAGCGAGGTCCCTAAAAATTATGGTTTAAAATCCTCATTTATTAACCACAAAATAATTGAAAAATATATTAAAAAAAAAAAAATCTTGTTTATTGTCTATAAGGTCCTTGAATAGTATGTTTTACAAATCTTTTCTTGTTGCCCAAGAGGTCTTTAAAAAGTATGACTTAAAAATCTTGTTTAATATGGTTAAACAAATCTTCGTTTATTGCCCATAAGGCAATGAAAACTAGGGTTTATTGGCAAAACTAGGGTTTATTAGTTTAAACAAGTAAAAAAGCTGTAAGTTCGGCCGGGCCGAACTTTAAATACCCTCCACACAAAAAATAAATAAATAAATAAAATCCGTTAAAAATTCTGTTAAAATCTTCAAAATTTCAAATGCTTAAACGACGACGTGGACCTGCACAGGCAACTTTTGTCATAAGTTATTACAATATTTAAATGCGAAACTTGAAAAAAAATCTGTTTATAATGTAGCTAAAATCATCGAAATACCGAATATGGGGGGTACCGTTATATGGGGGCTATATGAAGACGTGGACCTACATGGCTCATTTTTTGACTTAGGATGTAGTAGTAACTATTACGAACTTCAAATACCAAATTTGAAACGATTCCGGTTAATAATCTCGCTAAAATCATCAAAATACCGAATATCGGGGGGTACCGTTATATGGGCGCTACACGAAGACGTGGACCTGAACAGATAATTTTCTGTCTTAGGCTGTAGTATCCATCACGAACTTCAAATGCCAAATTGGAAACAATTCCGGTGAATAAGTTCCATTTACGAACTTAACCTGCCTACTGACAAAATATACATGTGTGCAAAATTTTAGCCTTATATCTCAATTTGTTCGAAAGATAGCGTGCTTACAACAGACAGACAGACGGACATGGCTAAATCGTCTTAGAATTTTACGCTGATCAAGAATATATATACTTTGTTGGGTCTGACATGAGTATTTCGAGGAGTTACAAACGGAATGACAAAATTAATATACCCTCCATAGTATGGTGGAGGGTATAAAAATCTTTTTTTGTTGCAAAGAGGTCCCTAAAAACATGATTAAAAAATCCTCGTTTATTGCCCCAGGAGGTCCTTTCTCGTTACCAAGATGGTCCTTAAAATATATTGTAAAAATCCTTTTTGGTTACTCAAGAGGTTCTTAAAAAAATATGGCTTAAAAATCCTCATTTATCGACCACAAAATTCTGAAAAAATATTATTTAAAAAATCCTCGTTGAATGTCCGAAGCGGTCCATGAAAACTAGGGTTTATTGCCAAAGAGGTCCTTAAAAAATATTGTTTAAAAAAATCTGAGGTTCTTACAAATATGATTTAAAATCCTTGTTTATTGCCCCAAGAGGTCTTTGAAAAATAAGCTTGAAAAATCCTTTCTCGTTAAGCAGAAAGTCCATTAAAATCACAGTTTAAAAATCCTCTCTTGTTGCCCAAGAAATCCATAAAATATCGCTTGAAAATCTGCTTTTATTGACCAGAAACGTATTTTAAAAATTTTCCAAGATGTCCTTAAAATTTTTGCTTTAAAAGTCTTCTTTTATTACGGAATAGATTTTTGAAATAAAGTCTTCAAAACATCCACATTTTTTGGTCCTTACAAAAATATTCCTTAAAATGTTGTCTTTTGAATTCTCTTCACCATTTCCTCTGTATTTGCTCCATCTATTTTCCCAACAATTGTTATTTTAACCCCAATTTATTTCACAATAATTAATTTCTATTTATTCTTTTTCCTTCATCAATATTTTCAATCTATTAACATTCTAACCTCCCAAAAAAAAAAAAAAACCAACAATGGTTCTCACGAATTTACAACATTTGTGCCGTTTGTTATTTGCATTTCGAACAATGTCATGCATGGAAAATTAAAATGTTGTTATTGTTATTTAATAACAATAAAATAATATTCAAACAAAATGATTTTGATATTTTCTTGCATCAATGAAACGTTCATTGTGCATAATAAAATTGTGAACTGAAAAAGAAAAAACTGAAACTATGTTAATGAATTATAAATTAATGCTCAACGAAATGGCAAAAATTTAAATATTTT